>NC_134698.1:84747202-84784947 GCF_050947455.1 Rhinoderma darwinii
CAAAGTCTGCTACACAGGTGAGGTTGTGGAAGACAGTTTCATGTCACAGGGCCACCATGACTGAGCACAGCAACAAGACACAAGGTAGTTCTACTGTATCAGCAAGGTCTCTCCCAAGTAAAAATGTCACAGCAGATGAGGCTTTCAAGATGTGCTTTTTAAGCTCTTTTGAAAAAGCACAAAAAAACGGTGAGGACTGAAGACGTAGTGGTCGGCCAAGGAAACTTAATGCAGAAGAGCATAGAAACATCATGCTGACTTCCCTTCAAAATCGTGTTCAGCAGTGCCATCAGCTCAGAACTGGCAGAAACCAGTGGAACCCAGGTACACCCATCTACTGTGTGGAGATGTCTGGCTAGAAGTGGTCTTCATGGAAGAATTGTGGCCAAAAGCCAGACCTTCAACGTGGAAACAAGGCCAAGCGACTCAAACTATGCACGAAAACTGGGGTGCAGAAAAATGGTAGTGTAAAAAAAATGGCGGCTACCTTCAGCGTAAAGAAGAACAAGGAGCCCTGGGAGTGATGATATGACCCACACAGAGCCCTGATCTCAACATCATGGAGTCTGTCTGGGATTACATGAAGAGACAGAAGGATTTGAGGAAGCGAAATCCACAGAAGATCTGAGGTCTGACATCCACATTAATGCCAGGACACAAGGTTTCCCAGCAGAACATTGTCCAGATCATCACTCTGTCCCCGCTCGCTTGTCTTCTACCCATAATGCATCTTGATGCCATCTCTTCCCCAGGCCAGCGACGCACACGCACCCGGCCATCCACATGATGTAGTAACACGTAAATGCATCAGACCAGACGTCTTCTGTTTGCTCCAGTTCTGATGATCACGTGACCATTGTTGAGGCTTTCGGTGGTGCACAAGGTTGAGCATGGGCGCTCTGACCGGTCTGAAGCTACACAACCCATATACAGTGAGCTGCGATGCTCTGCGTGTTCTGACATCTGTCTATCATAGTCAGCAGGAACTTTATCAGAATTTGTGGTACAATATCTCTACTGTGGGAGAGGACCAGACAGGCTAGCCTTCACTCTCCACATTCATCAATGAGCCCTGCGCCTATGACCCTGTCACCGGTTGTCCTTCCCTGGAGCACTTTTTGTAGATAATAACCACTACATACCGGAACACCCCACAAGACCGGGAACACCCCACAAGACCGGGAACACCCCAATAGACCGAGAACACCCCACAAGACCGGGAACACCCCACAAGACCGGGAACACCCCACAAGACCGGGAACACCCCACAAGACCGGGAACACCCCACAAGACCGGCCGTCCTGGAGATTCTCTGACCCAGTCGTTTACACATCACAATTTGCCTCCTGTCAGTCGCTCAGATCCTTACACGTGCCCATTTTTTCTGCTTCCAACATCAAGAACTGACGGATCACTCGCTGCCTAATATATATCCCCCCCCCCCCCCCTAATATGTCTTCCCCCTTGTCAGGCACCATTGTAACCAGATCATCAACCAGTCACTGGTTTCAATGTTATGGCTGATTGTTGTCTATATATAATGTGTTGTCCTGATCGACACTCTACGTCTTGGCCATTATAAGTTTTGTTATAGGGCCTCAGGATCACCTGGTCTTCCCCATCTCTCGGCTCCTTCGTCCTCCTCATCCCTGGCAGCCACTCCGTGTGAGCGCAGATTCCGGGCGTCTTAGCGATGATAATTACATTGCATCTTTTAATTGATGTCTCATTTGCATATATGTTGCCAGAAATCCCTGAGGATAAAACAAGTTTATGGAAAAGTTTAGACGCCTCTCGTGACAGATAAAATCTCTGGAATTATTTTTACATTTCAAAGTCTGATAGAAACTGAAACATAAAAGGAAATAAGATTTTGTTTGGATTCTACAATGAGAGGAAGAAAGGGGGCGCTACAATCCCCGCGGTGTGTGCAGCCCCCGACCATTACATGGCTAACTATCAAATGAGACCAGAGGAAGTCAAATATGAGGCAGCGCTGGGACTGAAGTGGTGGCGCAGATATCCAGACGCTTTTTTTTCTACCAGTGGCGAATAGCCGACCGGGAAAAACGCCTCTGCCTCCCAATGAAGTCAATAGGGGGCAGTTTTGACTCTTGTTTTTGGCGCTAATTTCGACGCGGTTTCCACCTCAAAATCAGCAACAAAGAACTGTGTGTTTTGTTGCTAAAAGTCTTTTGACTGTGTTTACAAAAGTCGCCTGAATGAAAAGAGGCGCTTATTACGAGCGTCTCGCTGTCTTATCATCATAATAACCGGTTACAAGGGTCATATTAATGGCGCCACCATCACAATCACTTATTAATGTTCATTGACGTTGCTGCGTTACAGACGAGTGCGGAGGAAATTACAGGAACCAAGCAAGCAGATGTACTTACCAGCGCGGGATGAGGGGGGGGGGACAAAGCTACGGGATGCTGCATGCAACACTGAGGGGTATGCAGACCTGTGTAAAAGTATTCACCCCCTTCCATATGTCGCGGTCACTGCACATCTGCCTAATCCAATCTCACAGAACACAGGAACAAAGTTCTCCGAGGCCGATATCACCCCTGGAAAAGGACAATAATCAGCAAGAATTTCCTGCAGTTTCTTCCTGTAATCTGGTCTCCGTCCTGTCCACACACAACGGAATTTCTGCAGCAGTTCCGTTGAAAGTAGCAGACGTTCCGCTGCGGCAAAAATGCACCATTTCCAGCGGTTTTTACAGCAGAAAACGGTGCATAATTTTGCTGCGTTTTTCACAATATTGGGGGATGGTGACATCTTCTCTGAAAAACGCAGCAATTCAGTCCACTTTCCGCAGCAGGAATTGACATGCTGCGTTCCGAAAATTACGCACCGCAGGTCAATTTCTGCATGGAATTCCGGTGCGTGTGGACGAGCCCTAATACTTCTCAGAGTTGAGGTCTTGTTACAATGTATCAGTGCAGAGCTATCAGCACAAAGTCCAGGACAGAAGAGAGATTTGTGCTGCTGTGTTTATTTTACAGAGGATATGCAATGTAACAAACCCATCAGCTGTGTGGGCAGGACTAGATAATGATGGGTTTTCAACATCTACATATAAACAAGAATATTCCCATTCACTGACAGGAAGCAGGGATCATGCAAATAATGAGGAATTTAAACACAAAATCAGTTAGAAAGCTGCAGAACTTTTCCTAATGCAATGATGATTCTGTATTTACATAGGACTGCACCGGCCCTTTAAGGCATTTCTTCAGCCACAAGCGGCATCGGGTCCTGATGAGAATAAATGGGATTTTCTCTGAGATTTTCTTTTTTTGGTCGACATCAGGTAAAAAGGGATGAAAAACGTTCAGACAAAGGAGAATGAAAATGTAAATGGAGGAAGCGGCCGAGGTCACAGCCGAGATGAATGTGGTGACCTCCGTAATGACAGAGCCGCAGACAGCGCCACTTCTACAATATGAACATCGTCCTACGCAGAGCGACCATGAGGGATGAGGCCATTACTAGCCTCCCATGCCCCGGTACCCCACAATTCTTCAACCAGCAGGAAAGGACAAGACGTGTAAAGATGGAGGAAACCAGAAGAGCCGGAGCCGGAGCCGGAGCCGGAGCCTGAGCCGGAGCTCCAAGTCTTTAGGGTCTTTCTGTCATTCTATTCGTGAACCAGGAGGCGCAGGATGAACAGAGCTATGGATCCCTCCCTGAAGGGTTAAGCTGGAGAGCAGGGAAGACACAGTGACTATAAATGATGAGATGGATCTGGGATATATAATAGACCCTGTGATATCATCAGTAACAATGCTGCGTCTGTGGCCGGGCTCTATGGGGGGTCCTGGAGAAAGGAGGGTGATATATGGGGGTCCTGGAGAAAAAATGGGGTGATATATGGGGATCCAGGGAAAAAGTAAAGCAGTGATCTATGGGGTGTCCTGGGCAAGAAGAGGGGGATTATATATGGGGGTCCTGGGAAAGAAGGGGTGATATATGGGGGTCCTGGGATCACACCTTACATAGAGAATCTGTATTGTGTAAGTTAAGAAGAAGAGTCCAGGAGATGGAGGGTGATCTATAGGGGTCCTGGCTAAGAAGGGGGTGATCTATAGGGGTCCTGGCAAAGAAGAAGGGGGTGATCTATAGGGGTCCTGGCAAAGAAGAAGGGAGTGATCTATAGGGGTCCTGGCAAAGAAGAAGGGGGTGATCTATAGGGGTCATGGAGAAGAAGAGGGTGATCCATGGGGGTCCTGGTGAAGGAGGGTGATATATGGGGGGGTCCTAGGGTCCCCCCTTTTATTAGAGAATCTGTATTGTGTAATAAGTTAAGAGCAAGAAGACAATTCAAAGGGGTTTTCTGGTTTTATGTAAAGATTCATTATCTTATAATGTAAAGTTCAGCAACTATCTAATAGACTTTTATGTTTAAATTTATCACGATTTTCAAGATTTTGTTTGCTGTCAGTGAATGGAAACATGGTTAACATCTGGGGCACAAAATCCTACAGTCCCTCCACCCCCACACTGGCTCCTGATTACTGTACGGATAATAGGCATCTTCCAATAATAGCAGAACAATCGAATTATCCCGTCCATTATGTTAGAGGATGATGAGGGCAGTACTCCCCCATCACCTGTATTTCGATCCTGGTTTCCTGTCTACACTTGTATTAGACACAGGAGCCTCTCTGGGGGCTGCAATCTATCCTGGGGGGCTACACAGACCCCCTCTCTCCACGTACGTACATCAGCATAATGACATTATAGAGGGCTGTACATCTCGGCTTGTATCTCACTCCGATGTTCAGCACTCTCCAGGGTAAATATTACATTATCTGCAACATGAACGTGGACTCGGCTCACTAAACCCTATTATAACATTTCCTGCCATGGGTGCAAGTTTAACCCCTAACCCCTCATCCACACGACCGTTGTGCCACTTGGGCCATTTTTAATGGCATCCAAGTGGCACCCGATAGTCTTCACGGACCCATTCACTTTAGCGGGTGAATCGGGTCCATGAAAACTGACCCGATTCTCCGATCCGAGGAAAGATAGGACATGTTCTATCTTTCCTCGGATTACTGACGGGACTCGGGCGGCGCACACGGTCGTGTGCATGAGGCATAACACCTTGGAGTGGATTTAGCATGAAAACTAAAGGTCTGGATCTGGTGAAAATGTACCCAGAAAAATACAAAGCCTATTCACATGACAGGGTCCGAGTGTCGGCCGATTAAAAACGTCAGTTTTGGTCCGTTTTTTTCTTGCCCGTTTTGCATCCGTTCCGTTCCGGAGCGTGTTTCAGTTTTTAACAGACGATTTTGACCCGTTTTGCATCTGTTTTTTTCCCTGTCCATTTTAGAAATGGATGAATTTCATTTGTCAACTTTTTGACACACACTGCCCTCTGTAGATACTGCCACAGCCCCCCTGTAGGTAGTGCCTCACAGCCCCCTTGTAGGTAGTGCCTCACAGCCCCCTTGTAAGTAGTGCCTCACAGCCCCCTTGTACATAGCACCCCCATCGATGGCACCCCCACCCCCATCCTGTAGATAGCGCCGCTGTAGGGGACTGCGCCAAGAGAAGTCCCTGACTTCACAGTCCATATATGGACAGTGAAGTCAGGGACTTCTCCGGGAGCGGAATCCCCGGCCACCGCTTTGGCAATGCTGTGGCCGCGGGTTAGGGATTCTGCTCCTACAGGGAGCAAAAAAAATCTCCCTCCTCCTCACATGCAGTGTATTGTACAGCAGAGAGAACAAGTCTGTGTACCACGGAGAGGCAGTCTATTGTACAGCAGAGAGAACAAGTCTGTGTACCACGGAGAGGCAGTGTATTGTACAGAAGAAAGAACAAGTCTGTGTACCATGGAGACGCAGTCTATTGTACAGCAGAGAGAACAAGACTGTGTACCACGGAGAGGCAGTCTATTGTACAGCAGAGAGAACAAGTCTGTGTACCACAGAAAGGCAGTGTATTGTACCTCAGAAAGAACAAGTCTGTACCATGGAGATGCAGTGTATTGTACAGCAGAGAGAACAAGTCTGTGTACCACGGAGAGGCAGTGTATTGTACCTCAGAAAGAACAAGTCTGTACCATGGAGATGCAGTGTATTGTACAGCAGAGAGAACAAGTCTGTGTACCACGGAGAGGCAGTGTATTGTACCTCAGAAAGAACAAGTCTGTACCATGGAGAGGCAGTGTATTGTACAGCAGAGAGAACATGTTTTATGTACCACAGAGAGGCAGTGTATTGTACAGAAGAAAGAACAAGTCTGTGTACCATGGAGAGGCAGTGTATTATACAGCAGAGAGAACATGTTTGTGTACCACAGAGAGGCAGTGTATTGTACAGAAGAAAGAATAAGTCTGTGTACCATGGAGAGGCAGTGTATTGTACAGCAGAGAGAACAAGTCTGTGTACCATGGAGAGGTAGTGTATTGTACAGCAGAGAGAACAAGTATGTGTACCATGGAGAGGCAGTCTATTTTATAGCAGAGAGAACAAGTCTGTGTACCACGGAGAGGCAGTGTATTGTACAGCAGAAAGAACAAGTCTGTACCATGGAGAGGCAGTGTATTGTACAGCAGAGAGAACATGTTTGTGTACCACAGAGAGGCAGTGTATTGTACAGAAGAAAGAATAAGTCTGTGTACCATGGAGAGGCAGTGTATTGTACAGCAGAGAAAACAAGTCTGTGTACCATGGAGAGGTAGTGTATTGTACAGCAGAGAGAACAAGTATGTGTACCATGGAGAGGCAGTCTATTTTATAGCAGAGAGAACAAGTCTGTGTACCACGGAGAGGCAGTGTATTGTACAGCAGAAAGAACAAGTCTGTACCATGGAGAGGCAGTGTATTGTACAGCAGAGAGAACATGTTTGTGTACCACAGAGAGGCAGTGTATTGTACAGAAGAAAGAATAAGTCTGTGTACCATGGAGAGGCAGTCTATTGTACAGCAGAGAGAACAAGTCTATGTACCACGGAGAGGCAGTGTATTTTACAGCAGAGAGAACAAGTCTGTGTACCACGGAGAGGCAGTGTATTGTACAGAAGAAAGAACAAGTTTGTGTACCATTGAGAGGCAGTCTATTGTACAGCAGAGAGAACAAGACTGTGTACCCCGGAGAGGCAGTGTATTGTACAGCAGAGAGAACAAGTCTGTGTACCATGGATAGACAGTGTATTGTACAGCAGAGAGAACAAGTCTGTGTACCACGGAGAGGCAGTCTATTGTACAGCAGAGAGAAAAAGTCTGTGTACCCCGGAGAGGCAGTGTGTTGTACAGCAGAGTGAACAAGTATGTGTACCACAGAGAGGCAGTCTATTGTACAGCAGAGAGAACAAGTCTGTATACCACGGAGAGGCAGTCTATTGTACAGCAGAGAGAACAAGTCTGTGTACCACGGAGAGGCAGTGTATTGTACCTCAGAAAGAACAAGTCTGTACCATGGAGAGGCAGTGTATTGTACAGCAGAGAGAACATGTTTGTGTACCACAGAGAGGCAGTCTATTGTACAGCAGAGAGAACAAGTCTGTGTACCACGGAGAGGCAGTGTATTGTACCTCAGAAAGAACAAGTCTGTACCATGGAGAGGCAGTGTATTGTACAGCAGAGAGAACAAGTATGTGTACCACGGAGAGGCAGTGTATTGTACAGCAGAGAGAACAAGTCTGTACCACGGAGAGGTAGTGTATTGTACAGCAGAGAGAACAAGTATGTGTACCACGGAGAGGCAGTCTATTTTACAGCAGAGAGAACAAGTCTGTGTACCACGGAGAGGCAGTGTATTGTACAGCAGAAAGAACAAGTCTGTACCACGGAGAGGCAGTGTATTGTACAGCAGAGAGAACAAGTATGTGTACCACGGAGAGGCAGTCTATTTTACAGCAGAGAGAACAAGTCTGTGTACCACGGAGAGGCAGTGTATTGTACAGCAGAAAGAACAAGTCTGTACCATGGAGAGGCAGTGTATTGTACAGCAGAGAGAACATGTTTGTGTACCACAGAGAGGCAGTGTATTGTACAGAAGAAAGAACAAGTCTGTGTACCACGGAGAGGCAGTCTATTGTACAGCAGAGAGAACAAGTCTGTGTACCACGGAGAGGCAGTGTATTGTACAGAAGAAAGAAAAAGTTTGTGTACCATGGAGAGGCAGTATATTGTACAGCAGAGAGAACAAGACTGTGTACCCCGGAGAGGCAGTGTATTGTACATCAGAGAGAACAAGTCTGTGTACCACGGATAGGCAGTGTATTGTACAGCAGAGAGAACAAGTCTGTGTACCACGGAGAGGTAGTCTATTGTACAGCAGAGAGAACAAGTCTGTGTACCACGGAGAGGCAGTGTATTGTACAGCAGAGAGAACAAGTCTGTGTACCATGGAGAGGCAGTGTATTGTACCTCAGAAAGAACAAGTCTGTACCATGGAGAGGCAGTGTATTGTACAGCAGAGAGAACAATTCTGTGTACCACGGAGAGGCAGTGTATTGTACAGCAGAGAGAACAAGTCTGTGTACCACGGATAGGCAGTGTATTGTACAGCAGAGAGAACAAGTCTGTGTACCACGGAGAGGCAGTCTATTGTACAGCAGAGAGAACAAGTCTGTGTACCCTGGATAGGCAGTGTATTGTACAGCAGAGAGAACAAGTCTGTGTACCACGGATAGGCAGTGTATTGTACAGCAGAGAGAACAAGTCTGTGTACCACGGAGAGGTAGTGTACTGTACAGCAGAGAGAACAAGTATGTGTACCACGGAGAGGCAGTCTATTGTACAGCAGAGAGAACAAGTCTGTGTACCACGGAGAGGCTGTCTATTGTACAGCAGAGAGAACAAGTCTGTGTACCACGGAGAGGCAGTATATTGTACAGCAGAGAGAACAAGTCTGTGTACCACGGAGAGGCAGTGTATTGTACCTCAGAAAGAACAAGTCTGTACCATGGAGAGGCAGTGTATTGTACAGCAGAGAGTACATGTTTGTGTACCACAGAGAGGCAGTGTATTGTACAGAAGAAAGAACAAGTGTGTGTACCATGGAGAGGCAGTCTATTGTACAGCAGAGAGAACAAGTCTGTGTACCCCGGAGAGGCAGTGTATTGTACATCAGAGAGAACAAGTCTGTGTACCACGGATAGGCAGTGTATTGTACAGCAGAGTGAATAAGTCTGTGTACCCCAGAGAGGCAGTGTATTGTACAGCAGAGAGAACAAGTCTGTGTACCACGGAGAGGTAGTCTATTGTACAGCAGAGAGAACAAGTCTGTGTACCATGGAGAGGCAGTGTATTGTACAGCAGAGAGAACAAGTCTGTGTACCATGGAGAGGCAGTGTATTGTACCTCAGAAAGAACAAGTCTGTACCATGGAGAGGCAGTGTATTGTACAGCAGAGAGAACAATTCTGTGTACCACGGAGAGGCAGTGTATTGTACCTCAGAAAGAACAAGTCTGTACCACAGAGAGGCAGTGTATTGTACAGAAGAAAGAACAAGTCTGTGTACCATGGAGAGGCAGTGTATTGTACAGCAGAGAGAACGAGTATGTGTACCACGGAGAGGCAGTCTATTGTACAGCAGAGAGAACAAGTCTGTGTACCACGGAGAAGCAATCTATTGTACAGCAGAAAGAACAAGTCTGTACCATGGAGAGGCAGTGTATTGTACAGCAGAGAGAACATGTTTGTGTACCACAGAGAGGCAGTGTATTGTACAGAAGAAAGAACAAGTCTGTGTACCATGGAGAGGCAGTGTATTGTACAGCAGAGAGAACGAGTATGTGTACCACGGAGAGGCAGTCTATTGTACAGCAGAGAGAACAAGTCTGTGTACCACGGAGAAGCAATCTATTGTACAGCAGAAAGAACAAGTCTGTACCATGGAGAGGCAGTGTATTGTACAGCAGAGAGAACATGTTTGTGTACCACAGAGAGGCAGTGTATTGTACAGAAGAAAGAACAAGTCTGTGTACCATGGAGAGGCAGTCTATTGTACAGCAGAGAGAACAAGACTGTGTACCACGGAGAGGCAGTCTATTGTACAGCAGAGAGAACAAGTCTGTGTATCACGGAGAGGCAGTGTATTGTACAGCAGAGGGAACAAGTCTGTGTACCACAGAGAGGCAGTGTATTGTACAGCAGAGGGAACAAGTCTGTGTACCACGGAGAGGCAGTCTATTTTACAGCAGAGAGAACAAGTCTGTGTACCACAGAGAGGCAGTGTATTGTACAGCAGAGAGAACAAGTATGTGTACCACGGAGAGGCAGTCTATTTTACAGCAGAGAGAACAAGTCTGTGTACCATGGAGAGGCAGTCTATTGTTCAGCAGAGAGAACAAGTATGTGTACCACGGAGAGGCAGTCTATTTTACAGCAGAGAGAACAAGTCTGTGTACCACGGAGAGGCAGTGTATTGTACAGCAGAGGGAACAAGTCTGTGTACCATGGAGAGGCAGTCTATTGTACAGCTGAGAGAACACGTCTGTGCAATATGGAGAAGGAGCGCAGCTACATGTAGTTGCAAGTGCTCAAATAGTGGTCACTCAGACAAGAAAATAACTGCTTGTTAGAAAACCCCAACTCACACTCACATCAGTCACTACCACATATTCTGCAGAAGTACACAGCACTCACGCTACTGACCGAGGCTTTAACAATTATTTATTCATGGTCTTTTATTCATGTATTGTCACGTCTCCAGCAGGTGAGAGATTAATTTGCGGTCGCTGTGACACGAGATAATCCGATGAGGCTGCGTTGCCAAGATGTCTGCGCTTTTTATTTCCTGGTAATAGAACCGGTGTTTGCTGAACTCTCCGCCTCTTTTCGAACACAACGTTTATTGAAGGCGCTGATCCCGCAGAGCGCGCTGTAATTAGAGTTTGTGGAGCCGAGCGCTGGACTGGACGCAGCTTCAGGAACTATTGGATTCCACTTCTCATCATCCGCACTTAGTTTACTCCTGGACCGGCATTGGCGGATTCTGCATGATTTACTGCTCAGGGTCTCTAATAATTGGAGTCAAATCCCACGTTTTATGTATTATTGATGGAGTTGAGCGTTTTCCAGAGCGGTGAGAGTTGTGATTATTAATGTGATGTACTTGTGGCGTGTGTAAATATTATATGTAAATATACACAGTGGAGTCCCATTATTCTGAGCAGCAGCTAATCTCCAGAGTAACCACCCTGTGCAGCACTGACAGCAGCTAATCTCCAGAGTAACCACCCTGTGCAGCACTGACAGCAGCTAATCTCCAGAGTAACTGGCGTGTACAGCACTGACAGCAGCGAATATCCAGAGTAACCGCCGTGTACAGCACTGACAGCAGCTAATATCCAGAGTAACCGCCGTGTGCAGCACTGACAGCAGCTGATATCCAGAGTAACCGCCGTGTACAGCGCTGACAGCAGGTAATATCCAGAGTAACCGCCGTGTACAGCACTGACAGCAGCTAATATCCAGAGTAACCGGCGTGTACAGCACTGACAGCAGCTAATACCCAGAGTAACCGCCGTGTACAGCACTGACAGCAGCGGATATCCAGAGTAACCGGCGTGTACAGCACTGACAGCAGCTAATAGCCAGAGTAACCGGCGTGTACAGCACTGACAGCAGCTAATCTCCAGAGTAACCGCGTGTGCAGCACTGACAGCAGCTAATATCCAGAGTAACCGGCGTGTACAGCACTGACAGCAGCTAATACCCAGAGTAACCGGCGTGTGCAGCGCTGACAGCAGCTAATATCCAGAGTAACCGGCGTGTGCAGCAGTGACAGCAGCTAATACCCAGAGTAACCGGCGTGTACAGCACTGACAGCAGCTAATATCCAGAGTAACCGGCGTGTGCAGGACTGACAGCAGCTAATATCCAGAGTGACCGGCGTGTGCAGCACTGACAGCAGCTAATATCCAGAGTAACCGCCGTGTACAGCACTGACAGCAGCTAATATCCAGAGTAACCGCCGTGTACAGCACTGACAGCAGGTAATATCCAGAGTAACCGGCGTGTGCAGGAATGACAGCAGCTAATATCCAGAGTGACCGGCGTGTGCAGCACTGACAGCAGCTAATATCCAGAGTAACCGGCGTGTACAGCACTGACAGCAGCTAATATCCAGAGTAACCGGCGTGTACAGCACTGGCAGCAGCTAATATCCAGAGTAACCGGCGTGTGCAGCACTGACAGCAGCTAATACCCAGAGTAACCGGCGTGTGCAGCACTGACAGCAGCTAATATCCAGAGTAACCGCCGTGTACAGCACTGACAGCAGCTAATATCCAGAGTAACCGTCGTGTACAGCAGTGACAGCAGCTAATATCCAGAGTGACCGGCGTGTGCAGCACTGACAGCAGCTAATATCCAGAGTAACCGGCGTGTACAGCACTGACAGCAGCTAATACCCAGAGTAACCTCGTGTACAGCACTGACAGCAGCTAATATCCAGAGTAACCGGCGTGTGCAGCACTGACAGCAGCTAATATCCAGAGTAACCGGCGTGTGCAGCGCTGAGAGCAGCTAATATCCAGAGTAACCGCCGTGTGCAGCACTGACAGCAGCTGATATCCAGAGTAACCGGCGTGTACAGCACTGACAGCAGCTAATATCCAGAGTAACCGCCGTGTGCAGCACTGACAGCAGCTAATATCCAGAGTAACCGGCGTGTACAGCACTGACAGCAGCTAATATCCAGAGTAACCGGCGTGCACAGCACCGACAGCAGCTAATATCCAGAGTAACCGCCGTGTACAGCACCGACAGCAGCTAATATCCAGAGTAACCGGCGTGTGCAGCAGTGACAGCAGGTAATATCCAGAGTAACCGGCGTGTACAGCACCGACAGCAGCTAATATCCAGAGTAACCGGCGTGTGCAGCACTGACAGCAGCTAATATCCAGAGTAACCGGCGTGTACAGCACCGACAGCAGCTAATATCCAGAGTAACCGCCGTGTGCAGCACTGACAGCAGCTAATATCCAGAGTAACCGGCGTGTGCAGCGCTGACAGCAGCTAATATCCAGAGTAACCGCCGTGTACAGCACTGACAGCAGCTAATATCCAGAGTAACCGCCGTGTACAGCACTGACAGCAGCTAATATCCAGAGTAACCGGCGTGTGCAGCACTGACAGCAGCTAATATCCAGAGTAACCGCCGTGTACAGCACTGACAGCAGCTAATATCCAGAGTAACCGGCGTGTACAGCACTGACAGCAGCTAATATCCAGAGTAACCGGCGTGTGCAGCACTGACAGCAGCTAATATCCAGAGTGACCGGCGTGTGCAGCACTGACAGCAGCTAATATCCAGAGTAACCGGCGTGTACAGCACCGACAGCAGCTAATATCCAGAGTAACCGGCGTGTGCAGCACTGACAGCAGCTAATATCCAGAGTAACCGGCATGTGCAGCACTGACAGCAGCTAATATCCAGAGTAACCGGCGTGTACAGCACCGACAGCAGCTAATATCCAGAGTAACCGGCGTGTGCAGCACTGACAGCAGCTAATATCCAGAGTAACCGGCATGTGCAGCACTGACAGCAGCTAATATCCAGAGTAACCGGCGTGTGCAGCACTGACAGCAGCTAATATCCAGAGTAACCGGCGTGTGCAGCGCTGAGAGCAGCTAATATCCAGAGTAACCGCCGTGTGCAGCACTGACAGCAGCTAATATCCAGAGTAACCGGCGTGTGCAGCAGTGACAGCAGCTAATATCCAGAGTAACCGGCGTGTGCAGCGCTGACAGCAGCTAATATCCAGAGTAACCGGCGTGTACAGCACTGACAGCAGCTAATATCCAGAGTAACCGGCGTGTACAGCACTGACAGCAGCTAATATCCAGAGTAACCGGCGTGTGCAGCACTGACAGCAGCTAATATCCAGAGTGACCGGCGTGTGCAGCACTGACAGCAGCTAATATCCAGAGTAACCGGCGTGTACAGCACCGACAGCAGCTAATATCCAGAGTAACCGGCGTGTGCAGCACTGACAGCAGCTAATATCCAGAGTAACCGGCATGTGCAGCACTGACAGCAGCTAATATCCAGAGTAACCGGCGTGTACAGCACCGACAGCAGCTAATATCCAGAGTAACCGGCGTGTGCAGCACTGACAGCAGCTAATATCCAGAGTAACCGGCATGTGCAGCACTGACAGCAGCTAATATCCAGAGTAACCGGCGTGTGCAGCACTGACAGCAGCTAATATCCAGAGTAACCGGCGTGTGCAGCGCTGAGAGCAGCTAATATCCAGAGTAACCGCCGTGTGCAGCACTGACAGCAGCTAATATCCAGAGTAACCGGCGTGTGCAGCAGTGACAGCAGCTAATATCCAGAGTAACCGGCGTGTGCAGCGCTGACAGCAGCTAATATCCAGAGTAACCGGCGTGTGCAGCACTGACAGCAGCTAATATCCAGAGTAACCGGCATGTGCAGCACTGACAGCAGCTAATATCCAGAGTAACCGGCGTGTACAGCACCGACAGCAGCTAATATCCAGAGTAACCGGCGTGTGCAGCACTGACAGCAGCTAATATCCAGAGTAACCGGCATGTGCAGCACTGACAGCAGCTAATATCCAGAGTAACCGGCGTGTGCAGCACTGACAGCAGCTAATATCCAGAGTAACCGGCGTGTGCAGCGCTGAGAGCAGCTAATATCCAGAGTAACCGCCGTGTGCAGCACTGACAGCAGCTAATATCCAGAGTAACCGGCGTGTGCAGCAGTGACAGCAGCTAATATCCAGAGTAACCGGCGTGTGCAGCGCTGACAGCAGCTAATATCCAGAGTAACCGGCGTGTACAGCACTGACAGCAGCTAATATCCAGAGTAACCGGCGTGTGCAGCACTGACAGCAGCTAATATCCAGAGTAACCGGCGTGTACAGCACTGACAGCAGTAGACGGGCAGGGAGTGACTCAATAAGGTGTTGGTCGGTGGTCTCCGGTATCTGGCGCCGTGCTGACTGCAGATCATCCCACATTTGCTGGAGGGTGCGCGGGGGGGATCCATAAAGCAAACAAGACGATCGAGGTCCCACAGATGCTCAATTGGATTCAGGTCTGGCAAATTAGGGGTCCGGGAAGTGCTTGGAGGTCTTAGTCGGGCTTTTCCAGCCACTGTCGGACATTTCTAGCCGGGTGACTTGTCACATTGTCTTGCTGGAAGATTCCATCTGCCCCAGGGAAGACAATCAGCATGTAGGGGGGACGTGACCTGCAGCAATGGATTTCTACCCAAATCTCTTCAGAGCCGTTCACATGGATGAGTGGCCCAGAGAATGTCATGAAATAATCCCCCGACCATAACGCTGCCGCCACCGGCTCGTGTTCTTTCAGCAATGGTTGCCGGGTGTTTGCTCTCTGATGTTTCTCGCCTGACGCACCAACGTCCATCTGTTCCGTGAAGCAGAAAACGTGACTCATCGGAGAAGACGACCTGTGCCAATCATCGGTGGTCCAATTCCGATACTGCCGTGTAAATGTAAGCCTTTTTTTTTCCGCTGCAGCTTTGTTACATAGGAGCAGTGACCGTCCGTCGGCTTCGGACCTCCATACGCAGTCGGGTTCGCTGAACTGTTGTATTAGACGCACGTCTGGTAGCCGCCTGGATGATTATCATAGTGAGCTGCTCCATGTAGCGTGACTTCGGCCCTCTCGCACCTTCGTAGCCGACGTTCACCTCTCACATCCATTCCCTATGGCGCCATTTGTCCACTCACCATACACTGTCACCACAGCAGCACGCGAACAGTTCACAAACTGCGCTGTGTGAGAAATACCGACACCCTGGCCCGAAAACCAATAATCAGCCCTTATTACAACTCTGATAAATCACCCCTTTACCCAAGACAACGAGTGATATGTGACCAGACAGCCGACCGCACCCCGTATATACGCGCTGCCACAACATGTTAGGGTCCTCTTACTCCTCTTACTCCCCATACTGGGCCCTTTAAACAATCGCTGATCAACGAGACATAGTTGATTGGCGCTCGTTTGCTCCTGTCACGCGGAGTTATGGATGGGGAGGGGCGCTCGTTACTCCGATCCCTTGTCCCGATCATTTGCCCGATAATTGGCCCGTGTATAAGGACCTTTAGTAACTATTACTTCTTTTATCTTATACTTCAGTCACCAACTAAGCTGCATTTACAATCCCACTGCTGCCTGTGAACACCTCATACACATTATCTCTGCCTCTGTCTGACTGTCCAGCAATGACAACTGTATTCCCACGCTTACAAATAGGTGCCAAACCCCTCCCTCTTATATTATTTTTTTTACTATCAACTGGCAGATTCACGTGGTCATGTGACAACTAAGCTCCTCCCAGTGTGGGAGAGGTTCATAAAAAATCAGCTGGAAATGATGGGAGTCATTTCCGTTCTACAATTTTTCAGGCCGGAATTGGATTATCCCTGGTGTCGTCCAATAAGGTGATGGATGTAACATCATGTGACTCTGGCACCGTGGTCATATATATATATATCTCCGGTTCATCTGTCTGTATTGTGTGTTCATCGCAGGGTCCCGTCTCTGTATTATACTGTTAGATTATACTGCAGCTTTGTGTAGAACTTTGTGCCCCCAGTAGCATTATATATTATAATAAGTTTTCATATAATGTCCGGGGGATCGGAGCCGGCACGGACTCCTGATGACCTGACAAGTTGCTGTTGTGACCCCCCAGGACACTTTCTTTTATTGCTTAATCTGCGGCCACCGTGTCGCCCCCAAAGTTCTCAGCTCCTCATATAATTTTATGTGATGCAGTAAACAAACACGTTGGAGGAAAACGCCGCGTCCTAAACGAGGCCATTAATGTCCGGTGCGGTCCTGATGGGTAACGAGATTGATGAGCGCAGACTTTGTGAGATATAATTATACAGGCGGCCGTTACCAGCACCCGGCGGGCAGTAAAACGTTATGTGGTGTAATCGCAGCTGATGACTTGTGGGTGTTGGGAAATCTCTCCTAATAATGAGTAACGTCTCCGCCGCCGCCGACACTTATCATTGCTGCTAATGGGGCAAGTTCAAACCAACTGGAACTGAAACCCAGGACTGTGCGGAGGGCATGGGGGGCAATAGTGACTCTGCCAGGAAATATTATCGGGACGATCGTTGATGACGCTCGTGGATCTTTTATATTTGTGAGTAAATTATTTTTGACTATTTTTGGAGTTGTCGTCCACGCATATCGGATCTGGACTGTCCACCCTCCGCCACCTTCTGTGACCTAATCCTGATGGGACTGATATGTAAAGATTTCTGAGATTTTTCAGTTTCTGTTGAATATTCTGGGCCGCTATTCTGTCTGCTTTGGGTATATTTGGGAGGTCTACAGTTCTGGTAAGGTACCAAAAAGCGGGAGGTCATGAGTGTCCTCCATCCCAAAAGAACAAGGCAAGGACCAGCGGCGTACATAGAACAGGGGGGTCCATAGCAAAGATTAAACTGGGCCCCCCATTACAGTGTTGGGTTTTGCCATCTAGGACAGAAGAGCCTGGAGTCCTGCAGAGATACTCGCCAACCAATAGCAAAGGAGATGAGAACCAAGACCAAGGGCCCATTGCAGCTGCCTGGTCTGTCTCTTCCTTATCCATGGACTACTCAGGGTTATTATAGTCCCACTTCTGGACACAATGCCCTGCTGGCCCCAAAGTCCGGACTGCAGCGTGGGAGTGACCCCTGTCCTGAGCGGCCGTCAGACGTGGCGTCCATGTTGTGCGCAGCGGTGGCTTCACCTTCTACATCTGGAGCTTTATTATTTCATATCCCAAAAAATATTTTATCCAAAATGACAAGTAAAGCTGAGAAGCGTCAAATTCCCCGAATCTAATGTTCTCCCCAACTTCAAAGGAGAAGCCTCATCGGTAAGCCGAGCGCGCAGCGAATCCTCCGCCACCTTAATCCCATCTCGTGACTCTGCGCGCAGAACCCCGAAGAAGTGCGCTGCGCCGCCCATTAATGTCACATATTAGAGGGACGTGGCGATAACAGAGGGGGCGGCCAGAAACTCACTGAGATCAAAATCCTTGTTTGTCAAGAGAGAAAAGAAAATTTCACGGTGAAATAAAACAAATTTTATGGCAGAAACGACAAAAGCTGAAAACGGGTGAATGTGGCGCAGGAAGCAGCGAGTGTTCCAGGCCCAAAACCAAAATCCAACACACAGGCCAGGGTGGTGTCAAGGACCAAACTCCTCCCAAAATACCCCCCAAGGATGGCGCAACCGCACAATGCAATGAAGCTGACGCAGGCCGAGGATCCTGGGCGGTGACCAATCACAATGATTTACTGAAGCAACGTAGGTTGTAGAGTAAGAAACAGCCCCGGGCCCCTAGTCCCAGAGGGCCACGGCAATGATGTAAGCGGACCATGCGGAGCCATCTCACAGTACAAATATAAGCCTCTCGCTATTCTTATGGGGTACACAGATCCTCGGCTTCTGGGTATCATTAGAGCATGGGTGATGGATCCCAGGACTAGATGTTCCAGGACGTTTAACCTCTTCCCATGACTTTCCTGATCCTTTTATAAATGCCATATGTATTGTACGTAGCGCACACTGGGGTTCCCCTACTGAAATATCAGCTGACGGACCTGCACTATGAAAGCAGTGTAATACCACTTGTCACCACTAGGAAGAGTCAAACCCCGATCCAGTCTGTATGAAAAAGAGGGAGAACTTGCAGGGCGGACTGGCACCTATGGCTGCTCCATGGTCGGAGATGAGGGACCTGAGATCTGCGCTTCTCCTGTCCCTACAGTCGCATTATGGACAGACATGTAAACATACAACCCTCT
Source organism: Rhinoderma darwinii (assembly GCF_050947455.1). Taxonomy (NCBI): domain Eukaryota; kingdom Metazoa; phylum Chordata; class Amphibia; order Anura; family Rhinodermatidae; genus Rhinoderma; species Rhinoderma darwinii. The sequence continues at coordinate 84,765,997 of NC_134698.1, forward strand.
CCCCCCATTATAATCACCTGAACCCAACGCTGCAATGCCGTTATCCCGCACTCTACTAGTTCTTACCTGAACGGACTCCCCCCCCCCTCTAGAAACGTCCTCCGGCCGCGCTCTGAGCGGTTAAACCTGCGAGTTATTCCCATTATTCTCCCCGACTAATAACAATACAGCGAAGACTTCCAGCAGAAAATATGTTGTCGCCGTGACGGATAAAGAACACGGGAACCGAGCGGCTCAGGAAACACAAATATTTGAATAATAGGAATTACGTTTGTCTTTATTTGCAGCAGAGCGACGGAGCGGAGCAATAAAAGCTGGCGGCGCGCACGCGATGGAGCCGCAACGACCTCTCTACTTATTATATGGGACATAAAACTGTTCTCTGGGATCAGGAAGAGAAAATCCTGGAGACCAAAATAAAGTTTTGCGGGTGTTTTATTTGCCGTCTTCCTGACAGAGTTTGGATGGGCGATAAATATTCGGCGCAGTAATATATGGCGATTATTCCGCTGCGGCACAGAATAGATTGTACTGCACACGGAGCCGGGAGCTGCCTCTTCATTGGGTGACAATAAACGCTGAGCTCCGGGAAATACATCCTCATCCCGGATTTATCGCTGCTCTAAAAGTTCTGCCATTACACCTGCAGCCAGCGATGGGGGAGGGGCGCAGGTGATCTGCAGGTTACCACCGACACATACAAGTCATCATACTCATCTAAAGGGCCCAGCACCATCAGACAACCCCTCAATAAACGCCCTACAACACCCCATCCTCTACTGTTAGGGGCTTTCCGAGCCACAGAATCTAGTAACGACTTAAAGGGCAACTCCACTCAATACTGATATTAAAGGAACTCTCCGGGACACACTCATACACTGTTATGACCGGTGCAGGGACTGAGGGGGTGGAGCATGACACAGTGATTCAAAGAGCATCAAAAAGAGAATGTGTCATGCTCCGCCCCCCGGCCGGCACTAGGCTGGAGGACACAGTGTAGCAGTGTTGCCTGGAGTCATTCCCACGGTAGATACAATGTATCCCTGGCGGTTACTGGAACCCTTTATTTTAGCCTATCATTGCCTCAGGATGGAGCGCAGATTTAACATTCTCTCTATCCTGCGGTACCTGAAGGACGTCGTCGTCGTCGTCCCCCCCCCCCCCCCGCTATAATATACAGCGATGACCGGCAGTATACATATATATATATAACACTTCACTCCTACATAGAAGGCTTCAAGCCTCTTAGTAGTTGTATATATTATTGTGCTGACGAATGTGAGGGTTGGGGGGTCATTCACTGTCGTCAGATGCCCCCTCTAACCTCTACTTCTCAGGGTCTCCCCAGGCCAGTGTTTTCGGGGCTCTGCTCTGAGGGTCTGTCTTTTAGGCCCCCAGTAATGAGCTGCGGCTTGTAGACATTTTCTTGTTTGTTTCGTGCACTTTCCATGAAGGTCGCGGCGAGGAACGAGCCCCTCGCTGATCCCGGCGTCTGTCCGTGGAAGTCTCATCAGTTTTCCAGGAGCCAAATGTCCCTGAGCATCGCGGCTGCAAATAAAACTCAAGAGCAGAACTAATATGACAGCGGAATGAAGCCCATTCAAATGAACGATACGTCCCCTGTCCTGGGGGGTCAAGGTTACAGTGGCGGATTACCTGGATATAGCAGGGGAGCCAAAATAACCCCCCCCCCCCCACCCCCATTATAACAACTTCACGTCCAGGGGTCCTTCCTCAGAAACCAGAGAGCACACAGGTGACTCCAGCCTCAATACTTAAAGGGCCGGTCCAGCCTTCTGCAAATAAATTCTGCAACTTTCTTATTTACTTTGTGTTTCATTTCCTCACCATTTTCAAGCTCTCTGCTTGCTATCAGTGAATGGGAACCCTCGTTTACATCCAGAGGCTGGAAACCTGTTCTGACCTAATGCGTCCCATAGCTGAGGGATTGTTACAATGCATCCTGTCCGGACAATCATCTGTGGACTCCAGGCTGATATATTTTACCTACACTGATACATTGTAACAAATTATCAGGACAGGAGAGAGATTTGTACTTCTAATGTGTTTATTGTTATTGTCTAGACCGGATGCAATTGAAACAAACCTCAGATGTGAGAATTATTATCTTATGATGGAGTTTCAGCCTCTGGATGCAAAAAAGAATGTTTCAATTTACTGACAGCAAACAGAGATCCTAGAAAACGGTGAGGAATTGAAACACAAATTCTATTAGAGAGTAGCAAAACATTACACTCCACAAAGATTCTTAAAGGGAATGTGTCGCTAGAAAAAAATAATTATTTTTTTTTTTAATTAAACAATTATTATTTGAGTGATTATACATTGTTTTAATTTTTTAAATTTTTTCACAAGTCAGGAAATATTATAAATTAGATTCTAATTTATAACATTTCCATGTGCTGGCCACTAGAGGGAGCAGTTCCCAAAATTGCAGCATTGCAATGTGGTAAAGCAACCTCATTGATTTATGCTGCAAATTTGGGGTGGACACACTCGCTCTAGTGGCCTCACACAATCCCCCCTCCCTTATCCTGGCTAGTGCCAGGAGAAGGAGGGGGTTGAATCTTCAAACCTCCTACACTGTGTGCCGCCATTTTCTGAGCGACTGCACAGTGTAGGAGGATTAGATACAGCGCTAGGGGGATTAGATACAGGCCTCAGCAGACAGTATCACACATCACATACACGAACATAAATGACCTGCTCCTGCCGCCGCCTCCGCTGGTCTACGCTCCTCTTCCTTGCGCCTTCGCTTCCTTGAACATATGGCCGGAAGCCGCGGCCGGAAGTCGTCATCTGACTGTCTGCCAGCAGCTTCCATCTACGTGAAAATGGCGCCGGATTTCGCTCTGCTAATGAACTTCGTTTTGGACTGTGTGGGAGCGGCGCATGCGCCGTTCCCTACACAGACGGCGTACACTATAGTGAATGGAACGGCTCCCGTTCGCATTCTCTATGGGGATGTATGTGCCGTATTCCATCTCGTTAATCGACACATACAAAGATGAAAAAAAAAATGTCAGCCCCCATAGAGAAGTAAAAGTAAGAAAGAAAAAAAAGTAGTAAAAAGCAATATGATAAAAAAAAATAATAATAATTAATGACACCTTCCCTTTAAGCCCCTTACATCACACGAGTGGACCAGGCACTGCCCCCACAAGACCTGTGCACTCCACTCCTGAAATACTCTGTGATTCTGTGGGTAAACTGATGATGTGACTCCAGTCTGAGGACATAATATAACATTTCACACACCCCGGTCGCTGTTATTCTCTAGATGTCACGCTGTGATGTAAGGCGTCTGTGTAGAATGCCACCGCCTGTCCCTTTAAATGCAGCAGCAGGAAAAGAGCAGATTCATTTGGCACCGAAGCAGCCGATTCATATTTATGCCTTTCGCTGACATTCGCTGTCACTGACGCCGTTTCTCCGTCGCTCAGACAGCAGCCCAAGGAGATTGGGAAAGTGTCACCGAGAGGGGGGAAGGCGCTGAATATCACAGCCAAATTGTAATGCGCCGGAGGAGATCACGCCGCCCCACATCTCCCCCACATCTCCCCCACATCTCCCCCACATCTCCCCCACATCTCCCCCACATCTCCCCCACATCTCCCCCACATCTGTATTGGGACATTAGATGAAGCACTCCTCGCATATTCTGTCTTGTGGCCGCTGCTTACGGGTGGAAACTTACGTGACCACCTGATCTTGAACGCGCTCTTAGGCCGGGTTCACACTGAGTTTTTTGTAGGAGGAAAATCTGCCTCAAAATTCCAAATGGAATTTTGAGGCAGATTTTCCTCTGTGTGCACACCGATTTTCGCAGCGTTTTTTGCTGCGTTTTTCGTTTGCGGCCATTGAGTGCCGCGGGCATAAAACTCTGCAAAATACGCTTTCTCTGCCTCCCATTGATGTCAATGGGAGGTCAGAGGCATAAACGCCCGGAGATACGGCATGTCGCTTCTTTTTCCTGCGAGACTGTTTTTCTGCTTGCGGGAAAAAAACTCCACCGCCTCCCATTGAAATCAATGGGAGCCATTTTCGGGCCGTTTTTGACGAGTTTTGCGGCGCGATTTCCGCGTCTATAAACCCTGTGTGCACGCAGCCTTAATGTGATGTTTACTGCAGTGATGGCTCCTGCTCGGCCCTTATGCCGTCCACGCTTCTCTCATTCCAAATGTCATAGTTTCAATATACGGATACACTATATACATTGTCACCTATAGACGTATAGGGGACGCGGACATTTAGCCACATGTGACCTGTCAGTCTGATTCTTCACTTGGGGTTGGAGTTACATTTGTTTCTTTTTTAGGTAATCACTGGATTCCGTACATTGTGATATTTGCCAGGACCGGCTTTACATCCGATTCTATAAGTGTTTGGGGCTGTATATCTGCTAGACGCGCTCTCTTTCCCATGAACCTCATGTTTTATACCTATAACCCCACAGCTGCAATACTGGATGGAATTACTGGACTCTCTTATACATTTCCTGATGCGATGTCCGTTACTCTCATGTCTGACAATAAACTTTCATTTGTGAATTTTTAAAAAAACTTTCTAAGTAAAATGCAGGATCAGGGTCCCTGCGCAGGAGGCGGGGAGGTATCTAAGCCTCTCATGTGTGATACTGTCTGATGAGCTGTGTATCTAATCCTACCATGTGTGATACTGTCTGCTGAGCTGCTGTATCTAAGCCTCTCATGTGTGATACTGTCTGATGAGCTGTGTATCTAATCCTACCATGTGTGATACTGTCTACTGAGCTGTGTATCTAATCCTATCATGTGTGATACTGTCTGCTGAGCTGTGTATCTAATCCTATCATGTGTGATACTGTCTGCTGAGCTGTGTATCTAATCCTATCATGTGTGATACTGTCTGCTGAGCTGTGTATCTAATCCTATCATGTGTGATACTGTCTGCTGAGCTGTGTATCTAATCCTATCATGTGTGATACTGTCTGATGAGCTGTGTATCTAATCCTATCATGTGTGATACTGTCTGCTGAGCGGTGTATCTAATCCTACCATGTGTGATACTGTCTGCTGAGCTCTGTATGTAATCCTATCATGTGTGATACTGTCTGCTGAGCTGCTGTATCTAATCCTATCATTTGTGATACTGTCTGATGAGCTGTGTATCTAATCCTACCATGTGTGATACTGTCTGCTGAGCTGTGTATGGCAGCCTGCTGCCTCTCTGAGGGGTTGGTGGCGCCACTGAAACCAGCCGCCGCCGCCCCCTCTTGCACTATAATTGTACCTGCGTCTATAGGACACAGGTACAATTAGAAGCAATGAATGGCCGGGTACGTTCCGTGCCCGGCCATTCGGCGCCTTTCTACGAGTGAAGCGGCACGATACTTTGCGGCGCTTGCGTCGTTGAAAGGCGCTGATTGACAGGGAGAGTCATTCTGCCCTGCCAATCAGCGCCTTTCATAGACCCAAGCGGCACGATCACGTCATCCCGCTGCTTGCATCATTCAACCCCAGGAGACCTGCGCTGAAGACAGCAGATCTCCATTGCCACCGGACGGCGCAGGGAACAGGATTAAGGTGAGTTTGTATAGTTTGTTTTTTTATCCTAATAAAAAAAGTGTGTGCCATTATCTATGGGGGGGGGGCTTTATCTACAGGGGGGCTATATACAGTAGTGGGCTATCTGTGGAGCACTATATACAGGGGTGGGCTATATCTACAGGAGGGTTATATACAGGGGTGGGCTATATCTACAGGAGGGTTATATACAGGGGTGGGCTATCTGTGGAGCACTATTTCAGGGGGAGATATATGTAGGGCACTATCTACAGGGGGCTCCATGGCAGGCACTATCTACAGGGGGCACGGTGTGTGTGTAGGACACGGTGTATGGTGCTATTATAATTAGAGGTGCAGTGTATGGCGCTATTATATTTAGGGGCGTAGTGTGTGGTAAAATGAGAACTTTATCTTTGTTTATAGTGTAGAAATGTTTGAAAAGTGAGAAGCTGAGGACATCTGAGCAGCAAACTGCAGAAATGGGCTGTGACCAGGAGAAGTCATCATAGAGGTCTGGACTGTAGTCACTGTATGATCTGCAGCGAGATGATGGGTGGTGTGATTATGATAGGATTATAATTTTTTTTAAACAGCAACTACCAGCATATCCTCCCCATTGTTCGGGCCATGCTGGGAGCTGGAAACAATTTAGTGCAAACCTATATGGCAGGGGTTGCACTAAATTGAGCTGTATTTGTGCTGATGTTGTATATATGTACTGAGCTTGGTTCTGGGGATGTGTATATAAAACCTGAGCTTGGTTCTGGAGCTGTATTTATGTACTGAGCTTTGTTCTAGTGCTGTATTTATGTACTAAGCTTTGTTCTGATACTGTATATATGTAATGAGCTGTGTTCTGGTGCTGTGTATATGTACTGAGCTTGGTTCTGGTTCTGTATTTATGTACTGAGCTTGGTTCTGGTTCTGTATTTATGTACTGAGCTTGGTTCTGGGTCTGTATTTATGTACTGAGCTTGGTTCTGATACTGTATATATGTACTGAGCTTGGTTCTGATACTGTATATATGTACTGAGCTGTGTTCTGGTGCTGTATATATGTAATGAGCTTTATTCTGGTGCTGTACATATGTACAGAGCTTGGTACTGGAGCTATATTTATGTACTGAGCTTGGTTCTGATGCTGTGTTTATGTACTGAGCTTGGTTCTGATGCTGTGATGCTGTAAATATGTAATGAGCTTGGTTCTGGTGCTGTATATATGTAATGAGCTTGTTCTGGTGCTGTAAATATGTAATGAGCTTGGTTCTGGTGCTGTATATATGTACAGAGCTTGGTACTGGAGCTATATTTATGTACTGAGCTTGGTTCTGATGCTGTGTTTATGTACTGAGCTTGGTTCTGATGCTGTAAATATGTAATGAGCTTGGTTCTGGTGCTGTATATATGTAATGAGCTTGGTTCTGGTGCTGTATATATGTACTGAGCTTGGTTCTGGTGTTGTGTATAGAACTATATTGCTTGTAAAATGTACAAATGTTTTTATGCTCGAGTTAAATAAAAAACATGTGGAAAAGAAATGACACGTCATTGTTTGGTAGAGAAAACAAACATGGCAATGGGGTAGGAGATGTCGGGAAAGCGGTTGGGGGGGGGGGCGCCAAACTGAATCTTTGCCCCGAGTGCTGGAGAACCTAGCTGAGCCTCTGTTTACTTACAATATAAATTACAGATATAAAAATGATGTGAAACAGGGACACTGTACAGTGCGGATAAAAATGTAACACACGGACTCCAGGAAAAGTTCCTCCCCATCCCCAATATCAAGGAGGTCAGATGTAGTAGATGAAGTCTCCCGGCTTTTACATAAAGAGGTTCTGCAGAGGATAAAAGCGGAGAAACAGCGCAGACTGCAGCGGTGGATAAAATATTTTGGTACTTTATTCCATATACTCTCAAAGTAAAAAGCACTCGTAAATATATAAAATCTCCACGTTACACGCCGAGCCTCTCCTGCCCGACCCTGGGTTTCGGAGTCAAAGCTAAAGCGTGTTCTGGTCTTTGCTTAAATACACACATCGTTAGACACTCCATCTATACACATGGCATACACATATACACATAGCATACACATAACATATACACATAGCATACACATATACACATAGCATATACACATAGCATACACATATACACATAGCATATACACATAGCATACACATATACACATAGCATATACACATAGCATACACATATACACATAGCATATACACATATACACATAGCATACACATAACATATACACATAGCATACACATATACACATAGCATATACACATAGCATACACATATACACATAGCATATACACATAGCATACACATATACACATAGCATATACACATAGCATACACATATACACATAGCATATACACATATACACATAGCATACACATAACATATACACATAGCATACACATATACACATAGCATATACACATAGCATACACATATACACATAGCATACACATAGCATACACATAGCATATACACATATACACATAGCATACACATATACACATATCATATACACATATACACATAGCATACACATATACACATAGCATATACACATATACACATAGCATACACATATACACATAGCATACACATATACACATAGCATATACACATATACACATAGCATACACATATACACATAGCATATACACATATACACATAGCATACACATATACACATAGCATATACACATATACACATAGCATATACACATATACACATAGCATACACATATACACATAGCATATACACGTATACACATAGCATACACATATACACATAGCATATACACATATACACATAGCATATACACATATACACATAGCATACACATATACACATAGCATATACACATAGCATACACATATACACATAGCATATACACATATACACATAGCATACACATAGCATACACATAACATATACACATAACATACACATATACACATAGCATACACATATACACATGGCATACACATATACACAGCATACACATAACATATACACATAGCATACACATATACACATAGCATACACATATACACATAGCATATCCACATAGCATACACATATACACATAGCATATACACATAGCATACACATAACATATACACATAGCATACACATATACACATAGCATACACATATACACATAGCATATACACATAGCATACACATATACACGTAGCATACACACAGCATTTAGATAGCATACAAATATACACATAGCATATACACATAACATACACATATACACATAGCATACACACAGCATATACATAGCATACAAATATACACATAGCATACACATATACACATAGCATACATATAGCATACATACAGCATATACAAATAGCGTACACATATACACATAGGATACACATAGCGTATACATATACACATAACATACATATACACATAGCATACACACATACTCAGCATACACATATACATGTAGCATACACATAGCATACACGTAGCATACACATAGGATACACGTATACACAGCATACACATATACACATAGCATACACATAGCTTACACATATACACATAGCATACACACAGCATTTACATAGCATACACATTTACACATAGCGTACACATAGTATACACAGCATTTACATAGCATACACATATACACATAGCATACACACAGCATTTACATAGCATACACATATACACATAGCATACACACAGCATATACATAGCATACACAGATACACGGGGCATACGCACAGCATATACATAGCATACACATATACACATAGCATACACATATACATATAGCATACAAATAGCATACACATACACATTGCATGCACATAGCATACACATTTCATATACATATACACATAGCATACACATAGCGTACACATATACACATAACAAAGACCTATACACATATATACACATAGCATACATATACACATAGCATACACATAGCATATACATATACACATAGCATACACACACATAGCATATACATAAACACATAGCATATACACATACACATAGCATACATATATACACATAGCATACACATATACACGTAGCATACACATAGCAAACACATAGCATACACATATACACATAGCATACACATATACACATAGCATACACATATACACATAGCATACACATATACACATAGCATACACATATACACATAGCATACACATATACACATAGCATACACATAACATATACACATAGCATACACATATACACATATACACATAGCATACACATATACACATAGCATATACACATATACACATAGCATACACATATACACATAGCATACACATATACACATAGCATACACATAACATATACACATAGCATACACATAGCATACACATATACACATAGCATACACATAGTATTCACAAAGCATACACATAACAAACACATATACACATAGCATTCACATATACACATAGCATACACATAACATACACATAGCATATACATATACACATAACATACACATAGCATACATATAGCATACACATAATACACACATATACACATAGCATACACATATACACATAGCATACACATAACATACACATAGCATATACATATACACATAACATACACATAGCATACATATAGCATACACATAATACACATAGCATTCACATAGCATACACATATATACATAGCATACACATATATACATAGCATACACATAACATACACATATACACATAGCATACACATAGCATATACATATACACATAACATACACATAGCATACATATAGCATACACATAATATACACATATACACATAGCATTCACATAGCATACACATAACATACAGATATATATACATAGCATGCACATATACACATAGCATATACACATATACACATATACACATAGCATACACATATACACATGGCATACACATATACACATAGCATACACATAACATATACACATAGCATACACATATACACATAGCATACACATATACACATAGCATACACATATACACATAGCATACACATATACACATAGCATATACACATATACACATAGCATACACATATACACATAGCATACACATATACACATAGCATACACATATACACATAGCATACACATATACACATAGCATACACATATACACATAGCATACACATATACACATAGCATATACACATATACACATAGCATACACATATACACATAGCATACACATATACACATAGCATATACACATAGCATACACATATACACATAGCATACACATATACACATAGCATACACATATACACATAGCATACACATAGCATACACATATACACAGAACATACACATAGCATACACATAACATACAGATATATATACATAGCATACACATAACATACACATATACACATAGCATACACATATACACATAGCATACACATAGCATATACATATACACATAACATACACATAGCATACATATAGCATACACATAATATACACATATACACATAGCATTCACATAGCATACACATAACATACAGATATATATACATAGCATACACATAACATACACATATACACATAGCATACACATAGCATATACATATACACATAACATACACATAGCATACATATAGCATACACATAATATACACATATACACATAGCATTCACATAGCATACACATAACATACAGATATATATACATAGCATGCACATATACACATATACACATAGCATACACATATACACATAGCATACACATATACACATGGCATACACATATACACATAGCATACACATAACATATACACATAGCATACACATATACACATAGCATATACACATATACACATAGCATACACATAGCATACACATAGCATATACACATATACACATAGCATACACATATACACATAGCATACACATATACACATAGCATACACATAGCATATACACATAGCATACACATATACACATAGCATATACACATAGCATACACATATACACATAGCATACACATAGCATATACATATACACATAACATACACATAGCATACACATAACATACACATATACACATAGCATACACATAGCATATACATATACACATAACATACACATAGCATACATATAGCATACACATAATATACACATATACACATAGCATTCACATAGCATACACATAACATACAGATATATATACATAGCATGCACATATACACATAGCATATACACATATACACATATACACATAGCATACACATATACACATGGCATACACATATACACATAGCATACACATAACATATACACATAGCATACACATATACACATAGCATACACATATACACATAGCATACACATATACACATAGCATACACATATACACATAGCATATACACATATACACATAGCATACACATATACACATAGCATACACATATACACATAGCATACACATATACACATAGCATACACATATACACATAGCATACACATATACACATAGCATACACATATACACATAGCATATACACATATACACATAGCATACACATATACACATAGCATACACATATACACATAGCATATACACATAGCATACACATATACACATAGCATACACATATACACATAGCATACACATATACACATAGCATACACATAGCATACACATATACACAGAACATACACATAGCATACACATAACATACAGATATATATACATAGCATACACATAACATACACATATACACATAGCATACACATATACACATAGCATACACATAGCATATACATATACACATAACATACACATAGCATACATATAGCATACACATAATATACACATATACACATAGCATTCACATAGCATACACATAACATACAGATATATATACATAGCATACACATAACATACACATATACACATAGCATACACATAGCATATACATATACACATAACATACACATAGCATACATATAGCATACACATAATATACACATATACACATAGCATTCACATAGCATACACATAACATACAGATATATATACATAGCATGCACATATACACATATACACATAGCATACACATATACACATAGCATACACATATACACATGGCATACACATATACACATAGCATACACATAACATATACACATAGCATACACATATACACATAGCATATACACATATACACATAGCATACACATATACACATAGCATACACATAGCATATACACATATACACATAGCATACACATATACACATAGCATACACATATACACATAGCATACACATATACACATAGCATACACATATACACATAGCATACACATATACACATATACACAGAACATACACATAGCATACACATATACACATAGCATACACATAGCATACACATATACACAGAACATACACATAGCATACACATAACATACAGATATATATACATAGCATACACATAACATACACATACACATAGCATACATATAGCATACACATAATATACACATATACACATAGCATTCACATAGCATACACATAACATACAGATATATATACATAGCATGCACATATACACATAGCATATACACATATACACATAGCATACAAATATACACATAGCATACACATAACATATACACATATCATACACATATACACATAGCATACACATATACACATAGCATACACATATACACATAGCATACACATATACACATAGCATATACACATATACACATAGCATACACATATACACATAGCATACACATATACACATAGCATACACATATACACATAGCATACACATATACACATAGCATACACATATACACATAGCATACACATATACACATAGCATATACACATATACACATAGCATACACATATACACATAGCATACACATATACACATAGCATACACATATACACATAGCATATACACATATACACATAGCATACACATATACACATAGCATACACATATACACATAGCATACACATATACACATAGCATACACATATACACATAGCATATACACATATACACATAGCATACACATATACACATAGCATACACATATACACATAGCATACACATATACACATAGCATACACATATACACATAGCATACACATATACACATAGCATACACATATACACATAGCATACACATATACACATAGCATACACATATACACATAGCATACACATATACACATAGCATACACATATCATACACATAGCATACACATATACACATAGCATACACATATACACATAGCATATACACATATACACATAGCATACACACATATACACATAGCATACACATATACACATAGCATACACATATACACATAGCATACACATATACACATAGCATATACACATATACACATAGCATACACATATACACATAGCATACACATATACACATAGCATATACACATATACACATAGCATACACATATACACATAGCATACACATATACACATAGCATACACATATACACATAGCATACACATATACACATAGCATATACACATATACACATAGCATACACATATACACATAGCATACACATATACACATAGCATATACACATATACACATAGCATACACATATACACATAGCATATACACATATACACATAGCATATACACATATACACATAGCATACACATAGCATATACACATAGCATACACATATACACATAGCATACACATATACACATAGCATACACATATACACATAGCATACACATATACACATAGCATACACATATACACATAGCATACACATATACACATAGCATACACATATCATACACATAGCATACACATATACACATATTCTAAAACAATCAGCATGTTGTACATTAAAAATATTATTTCCTGCACTCTTTTCATTAATAACAGATTATATTGTAACATCTGAAAAGAAAATCCACTGTAATAAGATATTGTTCAAATTTAGGCCATGTTCACGCAGGGCGAATACTCTGTGTAAAAACACATCCGCCCTGTGCGCCGCAGGGATCTCCGGATGGAAAACCGCACCAAATTGTGGTGCAGTTTTTCGACTGGAATGTCCACTGCGGAAAACTGCATCTAAAAAATAACAAGAAAAACAACGAGTCGTACTTACGTAGCCATGGCGACGCGTCCCTCTGCCGTCCTGCAGCAGTCACATGGAATGAGACGTCAGCCCAATAGGTGGAAGAAACACAGAATTCTGGGTAAGTATAAGAATTTTTTTTCTGAGTTGCGTTTCTTGGGGCGGAGTCGCTGTGATTCCACAGCAAAAAAACGCAACATCTGCTGTTTGTTGCGGGTTTTACCTCCCCGTTGAATTCAATGTGCAAATCCTGCAACAAATAAGGCGCGTTTCCACCAATACAATTGACATGATACGAATTAAAAAATGCGGCGCAGGTCAATTTCTGAGCGTTTTTTCTGATTCATGTGATTCTGCGACAACAAATTCAGCCCCATTGCATATGATTGTTATATAAGTATTTCTGAGTGGATCGCTGGACTTTATTCACTGCTATTGGGTCTCCCCTGAATACAGACTAGTGCAAACCGCAGGTCAGTATATAATGGAAAGGACAGGTATGATTTTTTTTTTAGAGCCGGAAAACACCTTTAACCCTTGATGAAGGACTGATCGATCCTGACAGAGGATCATGGATCGATATATTGACTTTTTAGTTATAGAACACTGCCCCCTGCTGGTTACATTCACCACATACACACATATAGCAGTCCGGTCACTTACAGGAGGCCACTAATCTGACACAGAATACAATGTATCAAATCCTACAAACCCAAAATATCCTCAAGTTAAATGAAGGATCAATAATTGAATTTCGTTGCCGTGGCGATAACAATCCGGAGGGATCGGTTTTCCTGTGTCAGCGCTCGCTGGGAACCTGGGATTGGGTTCATTTTAATTAGTCTTTTTGGGATGTTAATTATTCTGACTAATCTGTAATGAAAGCTGAAACCTGCGGCAGGGAGTGACCCGCAGCCACGTAGATGTGAGCGGTCCGCGGGCACTGGCGTGTTCTTTATTATCCGCGTGTAACCTGAGCGCAGCCGCTGACCGCATTTATCATTTGGCGGTTATTGGAAATGATATTTCTGAGACATTCGCAGCAGACGTCGCACACAGGGCGCTCTTTATATAAGAATCCTCCGGTATCTGCGCCCGGCTGGCGTTAATAGTGCGAGCGAGGCTGAAATGTCATCTCCCACATGGAAGACGCCAGACTTCACGCCGCTCACAGCAGAGTAAACACCGGAAACGCATTACAAGTGTCCTGATTAATTCCTCAAGAGACGCGTCAATCAAGACGAATGGAAATATGGAGGGAATTAAAGGGCCAGTAACCTAAAGCCCTCGGCTTATAAGGGTATGTTCACACGGCGGGGGTCCGTAACGGCTGAAATTACGGGGATGTTTCAGCCTGAAAACATCCCCGTAATTTCAGCCGTACCGGCATGTGCAGGCGCTTGAACGCCGCGTCCATTACGGGCGTAATTAGCGTTGCTATTCATTGGAGTCAATGAATAACGGCTCCAATTACGGCCAAAGAAGTGACAGGTCACTTCTTCTACGCGGGCGTCTATTTACGCGCCGTCATTTGACAGCGGCGCGTAAATATACGCCTCGTGTGAACAGACAAACGTCTGCCCATTGCTTTCAATGGGCAGATGTTTGTCAGCGCTATTGAGGCGCTATTTTCAGACGTAATTCGGGGCAAAAACGCCCGAATTACGTCCGTAAATAGGCCGTGTGAACATACCCTAAGAGGGAGAAATACATTGTATTCGACCGGACTTGACATTCACATAGAAAACCTGCACAATGTTGTTCCTTTATAACGGGCAGTTTCTACGTTGTCGTATAGAGATGGTCCGAGTCCAATGTAGTGCGCATGTGAAGCAATTATTTATAACAGGCCGCATTCTGACTGAGGATTCATCTGTCCGTGTTTCTGCTGTAAAGCAAATCTCTGAACTGCCGTTCACAGCTCCGGCAAGATGGCCGCCCCCACAATCAAGTAAAAAAAGATAGAATAAAAAAATAAAAACAGATCAGAAGAAAGAACATGTGAGAGTAGAGAATCATAATTTGTCAAATAAATGGGGTGAAGCGTTCCCTTTAAATGGATCAAGTGAAGTGTGTGGAGCTCTGCTGCCATCCGGTGGTCACATCTGATTATTGCACCACCATCTTATTGTCATGCAGTTAATAGGTAGAAATATTGGAATACAACCCCCATCAGAGTGAGACTGAAGCAAAACAAGGGTAAACTTAATTGGATCTGATGAGAATGAACATTTCAGCCTATAAATCTGTCAGGATGTTACGTGTAACGTCGCCTTCCGCTAATGCGACAACAGCGTTCCATTTCTGAATTCAGGAGGACGTTCTCTGTTCTGTTATTTGTTTTTTTTTTCCTACAAAATGAGCAGAGAATTCAGAGAAGCAGCTGTTCCCGGCCCATTGTAGCAGAGTGTAACGAGCAGGCAGCTGCCAGGACCGCATTATCTCATAGAAAACTGCGCCATTTATTTCTGGTCGCGCCTTGTCGTAATGACACGAGCTGTTTGTACAGTGGATATCGCCGCCGCCGCTCTCACAATTAATGCGGGGTGGATGTGATTCTCAGAGATGTTGAGGCTGCAGATTTTAGCGGAACCTTCACCCCCCCTCCCCCGCTACTGTATCCAGAGAACCAACAAATACAGAGACAAAGTGTCAAAAATACAAAGAAGATAGACAATAGGGAGGCTCCGCGCACATCAGGGCGTGAGTGGGAAACAGACCCCGATCGCTGCCTTACGTGTGCGTTTTGGTGCGTGTCTGCGTTATTTTCGCGCATATGCCATCCTTATGTCACGCGGTTTTAACGTATGCAAAATGAAATGAAGGAGGTGGTTTTCTTTTTTCATAATTTTTTGAGCAACTATTGCGCGAATCACGCACAGCACGTGGATGTGCGTCCGTGTGATGTCTGTGATGTTCACGCACCCATTGACTTTAATAGGTGCGTGATGCGCAAAAACGCTCACGTATAGGACATGCAGTGAGTTTCACGCAGCGGACACACGGACACGCGCTATTTTTTAAGCCAAAACCAGAACGGAACCTAAAGAATAGAAATATAGAAAGGAAAGACTTACAGGTCGGGCTCTCCTGGATTCAATTCTGGTTTGGGCTTAAAAAATGCAAAATCTGCAACAAATCTGCACTGTCTGAACAAGGCCTTGCTCTCCATTATCGGGTCGGTCACTTTGTAAATCTTTAGCTTTATTTATATTGTACTTATCCTGATTTACAGTATGTCTCCAGTCGCATCCAGAGCTGCATATAATCTTGTTTCCTGTTAGCTCTCAGGCAGCAGCAGTTTTGTTCTCACCGGTTCCACCCGTTGGGTCAGTGGTTTGGTACTGGGCTCAATAATGGGCAGAACTTACTTTACTGTACAGGACCCTAATTGGACATTTTTTTATATGATAAACTCTCATTTTTGTACTTTGGATGTCTCGCTTGCCTCCTCCAGGTGGGGGCGCACTGTATATGTCACCGACGTGGCGCCATTTTCCCACGGTTTCTCAGCGGTGCGGAGCGTCCAGGGAGGAGACACAGGGAGGAGTGGAATCTATAACTTTTAAAGGTGCAATTCCCAAAACAGAACTTTATTCCAAACATGTTTATGTTTCACATTTCAGCCCTATTTACATTAATGGGAGAACCCATACACTACAGTCACATCCAGAGCTGCATTCATAATTCAGCTGGCTGTTACTACCCCTCAGGCTGCAGGAGTTTATACTTCACTGCTGCGCTGGGTCAGTACCAGATTTACATCACGCTTTATATTCTAGTCACATCCAGAGCTGCATTAAAAATTCTACTGGATTGTATTGTACAATGCACTGGATACCAGTAGAACTGTGAGTGCAGCTCTGGATGTGACTGGAGTATGATATGATGTAACTCAGGATCAGTAATGTATAAGAATAGATTTCCGCAGTCACTGTACATTATATGGAGATCACATGTGATCTGATGTATCCGGATATATAACGTCTTGCGTCCCTCCTTCCTTCTCGTCCGGGTGGTCCCTGCTCTCCTTCCCATATTCTGCATATTACCATCTCTTGGCCTCCAGGTATAAAATCCTGATTTATCGTCGTGCCATTAAGACTGCCAGCGTTTAATTGCATGTAGGTTAATTGCGGGCATTTCCATCTTTATGGAGGGATCAATCCCTTTCATTGCTCCGGTAATGAGGTTGTTATGGCCGCTGGCTGTACCGCCGTG